>NW_026856697.1:5000-22875 GCF_026571515.1 Ruditapes philippinarum
AGCAGTTAAATGTAATATCTTTAAATTATTAAAACTTATCCCCGTTGAAAACCTCATTTAACTTGTTACACATTGGAATACATTGAAATTCGTTGGAATGCAGAATGAATTGCGTTGATATTGGAAGCTTTCTACTTAAATAAAGATTGATTGAATTTATCTCTTTATCTCAAGTTCAAATCGGCTAAATGTTAATACATCCACTGAAGGTTAAATATATACTATGCTCATCTTTTATATAAATTAGATAAAATATTATATAGAAGATATGTATTGAAATCTAGTAAATTCTACCTGAATGTGTTTTATTTAAATAGGTCAATGTATAACCCATGTTTGGGAAGCTGCATTCCCTGCAAACATTAATTCAAAAGAGGAATTTGTATTATGTCATGTAGAGCGAAATTATTTGTTTAGACTCACGTTGGTATGTGCTTTTTCAAATCTGCCTTTTTAGAAGTTTTCAATGTACCTAGCATGTCAAGAAGTGTTTCGTTAAATTGTTCAGTAATTCCGTTGCTCATGGGGTGATATATTAAAGTCTTTGTCCTTATCATGTAATCAAACATAATTTTTAGTGATCTCTGATTGAAAGTTTGCTCCTTGATCAGAATGTGTTGTTGTAAGAATTTGGTAATGCTCAATAAAGTTGTTATAAAAGACTTCTGCTGATGTTTTTGCAGTTTGTTTCTTTGTTGGAATTGTCATAGCTAATTTTGTAAATAAATATATAAGGGACACAACTGTGAACATTTGTTTAACGGCTAAAATATATACTACTTTTTAACAAATGATTATCTACATCAGCTATTTTTCGCAGCCAATAAATCTTTTTCTCAAAAAATTGCTGAAGTTCTTTCCCTTCCAGGATGGCCTACAACGTCAAGAAGTCCTTTTAATATGTCATTGCAGTAACATGTTGGTATAACATGTTGATCTAAGTTTTGTTCTTCCAAATGTTTATATAAAATGCTTCTTTTTCATATCAAATTTCTTGAAGTTTCTTCTCATTAAGATGTTATCCCTGTCTATGTTTTAATTTGGTAATTTGTTATCTAGTTGTCTATCAAGGTCTTTAATGTCTCAAAGAAAATTTTTAAAAATGGTTTGATTTAGTAAATGGGACTCCAAAAAACTGTAAAACGGGCATAAGATTAGAATGTTACCATAGAAAAAAACACGCATTTTATAAAGATGACAAATATCATAAAAAGGTGTGTTCGCATTAGGTGTTAGCGGAGTCACACATTCGCACTGTTCCCCTAATAAAATATTCTTTTATTTCATCTCATTTATACATATCTAATTTTCATATAAATTTACGCACCTCGATTATTAATTATCAGAACAATGATAAGAAACAACGTGAGTGTCAACAGTCTCATTATCATGTCCCCAAATATGTTTTGATAAGCAATAATGCAGTAGCAGTGGCTGAGACAACACATTAAAACAAGATATACGGTAAGAAATTCTTTTATATTCTACAACAGTATTTAGAAGCTTTAAAATATATGCTTGTTTCCGTGTTGTACTAGCAAATAAAAATAAAATAAATAAAGGTTTTTGTTTTACAAATAAGCATAGAGAGAATAGCCAGAAACGATGTTATTTTTTTTTGAATAAGCCTTACCTGTAATACATGTACATGAATTGTGATTATTATCCGAAAATTAAAAAGTAATCGTGTCTTATTTGTAATGAACATAATGATCTAAAGGCAACAAATGTTAGGAAAAAGCTTTACCATTTCAATGTACTTTTCAAATCAATCAAAATCCTCAATTTGATTTTTATTTGATTTTCTTACAAGTTTTATCAATATACCTTTCTACTCTTGCTACGCTTATTATATTGAATATGTTTGGTCAGATTTCAT
The DNA here is from genome assembly GCF_026571515.1 of Ruditapes philippinarum. Taxonomy (NCBI): domain Eukaryota; kingdom Metazoa; phylum Mollusca; class Bivalvia; order Venerida; family Veneridae; genus Ruditapes; species Ruditapes philippinarum. The sequence continues at coordinate 6,880 of NW_026856697.1, forward strand.
TTTCATCATTTATGAATTTTTTCTTCAAACTAAGTGAAGACTGTACAATGCAAAAAAAAAATCACGTTTTTTCTGGCTGAATTAAATAAGCATTGTTTAAAGTACTTGTCACAAGTATGAAGATTAGAATATAACTATATTCACTTATAGATATTCCGTAATTTTAACAGTCTCAAATGTATTGCTTTTTATCTTGTTTTTTATGCATATACTCATTTAACGTGTTATATGTTTAACAGACTTGGCTCATTTATTTTCTGAATCGCCAATCCAATTCTTGCTTGCTGTATCAGGTAAAAATGATACTATCCGAACATACATGCTTAAGCCTTAGTGATATATGTTGATAAAAGGACTCTTCACTTATTCGCCATAAAATACATTATAACTTACATCTGATATTGATTTTTGAATGTTCTTCCATTAAAACTACTATCCCACACATAGTAGTTTTAGCGCTTTTGAAATAAAATGTTAAAGTTTTCACCACAGGCTCGTACATTTATATTAAACTAGATGACTAATACATGTCTTGTCTGTTGAAACAACATCTAAGTAAAGTATATTGCAATGTTTATCTTGCTATAATTTTAAACCGCTATAACGTTTTATTTTGTTAATATTGACTTCGGTGTATAAACACACCCGTTAACTGGTTCTAAGTAGATCCGTTGGTTGCCCGTAGAACAGTGGTGCGCTAAGTAAGATTTTTATCTGCAATGGACTTCTGCACAGTATATTCCATACAATTATGTCTATAAAAAAGAGACAAAAGAAGACAATATTTTGATAATACTGTTTCAAACTGGCATTTATATGCTATTCAAATTCTACCTAGATAGAGCTGTCCTACTCGCGACATGATAACAGGCGTGATAGTAGGCGTGTTTATATTATATGTCAAGTGAAACTTAACAACCGTTACGTCACAATTATCTCGGGGAAACTGCATAGTTTACTGGTATGCAAGTTAAATAACTGTGAACAATATGTTGATGTTTTAATACCCGTTTTGTGTGGGAGAGTAACTGTAAGCAAACTCTTAACTGACAAAATGTCAAGATGTATACTTGACGTGTAAAATGCTTTTTGTTCAGTATATTTACACATGACAGTGTGCATTAATTAGATATGTGTTTACTTACTTACTCATTATACGAACACTTCTCAAAATTGTCGGAAATCTTTGATTTAAACATATTGTATACCAAAACATACACAACACATTACGTGTATATAGATTGTATGTACATTCAGCTATTTACATTATGAAAATTGATGAGAACGAAAGATATCACTTTTTTAATTTTTTCACTAAATAGTCTTTATGTCCTTTGCAGTATATTTAATGCAAATCACAAATTCTAAAACAAAAGTAGATTTGAAATTGATAAATTTTGCTATCAACATACATTCAATTGAAACATTTTTTTCCACAATAACCATTTACAGCAAATGTGTCCTGTAAAGGAGTTGTAGGAATGTGGTAACATTGCTCCGTACTCCACGATGCCCACTCAAATACAAAAACAATAAGAAAGTAAATTAAAATAAATAATTGGAAATATTGGAAATAAATTAAACAGTATTCGGAAAAAATTGAAGAGAAATAACACCAAAAACATCACATTATTGTCAGTTTAATTCAAGGAAATTACCAACTACACAAACGCTTAACGATTCTTCAATGTCTTGTAGATGGCTTGATAATATATTCATGAAACTGCTTTATAGCTGTTCATTTTGTTGTTCTTTTAACATAAACCATACAATTATTTTTAATACAGATTAAATAATCTTTTATGGTAAAAACATTACTGGTCTTTACAAAAAGTCTGATAAGATAACTTCTGTTGTTTTTGTTTTCAGATAGGCAGACATGGACGGGCGTACTATGGACTTATGGACACACTGTTTAAAATCAGTTTAGTGTTTGAAAAGAGCAATCCAGGGGAGTGTTGAAAAAACGATGACAATACTTCGACAACCCGATCTAATGACATAAGAAAAAATAGATAGTCAAGGTATCAAATAAAAATGGCAGTTTTAGACCAGTTTATCGAGTATAAGATATATTTGTACTTACTACTGATAGGTATACCCTGCCTTATAACTTTCGGAACAATCGGTAACACCTTGTCTCTTATTGTTCTTGTTAAGCCTAAACAACGACGTTGCTCAATTTCCAGAATTTTAAGTGCACTTGCTGTCACAGATCTATGTTTTCTTTGGATAGCTGGTCTCATTATTTGGCCACGTGCTGCATTTGGGATAAACGTCAGTGATTCTTCGGATTTTGTATGCAAATGTCTTACATTCATGGCTGCCTCTCTTGCACAGATATCAGTTCTGCTGATCGCAACAATATCACTAACTAGGCTTATATCCGTCTTGCTACCACACAAAGTTAAATCTATTTGTTCTTTACGAAACATAAATATTTGTATTACCTTGATAGTTAGTTTGTGCTATCTGGTAAACATTCATATACTTGTTGGCTTAGGTCTGAAAGAAGAAGGACACTGCGCCAAAATCGAAGGAATCTACAATACGTTAGTTGTGAAAATGTTGGTTAATCTGGAAATTGCATTCTTTATCCTTATACCAGTCGCATTTGTGATCGTTGCAAATATCTTGACCGGAGTACGAATTGCGTTCAGAACCATCAAACCCGTTGTCATGAAACGTTCACAGAAACAGCAATCCTTCAGAACGACAAAGATACTGACCATTTTGAGCATCGTTTTTCTCGTATCTACTATACCTGTAGCTGTCTTTTATGCATCATATAGCGGCCAGCAGCTAAACCACGGAACTAATCACCAAGATGCAGTAATATTACTGTTCTGGGGCGCGGCATCGTTTGCCTACATGACCAACAGTGCGATCAATTTTGTTCTGTATTTTCTTCTTGCTTCAAAATTCCGAAAAGAGGTAAAAAAAATGTTCAGCTGTAAAAAAAAACAAGTAACATGTTGCTTAATCGCACAACTGTAAGGGTCCATCCGGCACGCACAATTGACATAATATAAAACCGTTAAGTGTTGAATTAGAAAACACATGAAAAAACGTTTACGGAGCTGACAATATATGATTTTAATAAAAATGTTACAGCAAGCATTTCGACATGTACGAGGTTTGGAAGTTTTGTAAAGTACATGTACTATGTTTATCTTGAAGCACAAACAAACACTCGGTTGTGCAATACATTTCAGGAGACTATTAGTAAACTTACTTCTTGACCTTTAGCGCAACGTACGCAGGCATCACTTTAATAGAAACCAAATGAATCTTTAATGTAAATGGTTTCAACCATTGGATTACGGCCTTTGAAATTCTAATTATCCGAAAGACTTGTTAATATTCGCAGTATGAAAGAAAGATCACTACCACTTAATATAATTGTAAACGATGCTACCACTTGACTTGTGGGATTGCATCAAATTTCATTGTTTTCTTTTTAATTTTCAAATTACTATACGTTTTTACATATTATGGAATAAAAATTATCTTTGTTAATGAACGATCGGCCGTTCTACTCAGTTACAATCTCGTGGCTGAAATAATATAGAGGATCTCTGAGAGTTATGAATTAAGTATTTACTCGCCTGTGAAAGTCATTTCTGTGACGAGGGTAATAAAGCATACATCATGCAAACACTCACACTCGGTGCTTGCGTATACATTTCCCGGGTACGCCTTTCCTTATAAATTTGTTATAACTATTATATCGCTGTCAATGCCTTTGTGATTTATTTGATTCTAGAAGGGCTTAGTAGGGAAACAATCACATATGACTGTGTATTATATAAAATGGGCAAAATGTGTTGATTGTTATTTTGTGTGTTTTTTGTGTCGCCTCTACGGAGTAGTGGCGACATATAGGGATTACTTCTCCGTCGTCTGTCTGTCCGTCCGTCCGGCCGCACTCACAGGAGAGTAATTATGTGGCTAGAGGGACAATAGATAACTGTTCTTTCTCTTTGATGTCATTCATTCCGTAATGCTTTTATGTGGCTATTTTCTTTTGCGTGGCTAAAAAGAACAATAGAGAGAACAATAAAGTAGCCACATCATTACTGTCCTGTGAGAACGTCCGTCTGTCTGTCCGTCCGTCACAAAACTTGTCCGAACTACTCCTCATAAACTACTGGTGCAATTTCATCCAAACTTTACAGGAATGATCAGTACCAAGTCTAGTTGTGCATATTGTCAGCATTTTCCGGTTCAATGATTTTTGTCAGAGTTATGTCCCTTTAATAATTTTTAATTTTAAAGTTTGTCCGGACTACTTCTCTTATACCACTAATGCATTTTCAATGAAACTTTACAGGATTGATCTGTAGCTCAAGTCCTTGCGCATATTGTACGGGTTTCCGGTTGAATGGTTTTTGGCCGAGTTATAGCCCTTTGATAAAAAGGTGTTTTTTTGTGTGTTGCCAGATACGCAAAAGCTTGTCCGGACTACTCCTCATAAACTACTGGTGCAATTTTATCCAAACTTTACAGGAATGATCAGTACCAAGTCTAGTTGTGCACTGTCCGTCTGTCTGTCCGTCTGTCACAAACTTTGTTCCAACATGAAATTGGCCATCATGAGGCGACACATGTGATTACTGATTGCTCTTGTATATACTTTACAGAACAAACATTTTTGTAACTTAACTATCAGTTGATTTGGTGTTGTTGTTTTCATTCGTTTGTTTATTTTGTTTTGTATGAAAGGGATTTTCCCTTTGGTCACTACTAAGCATTAGGAACTTCTCAGATTGTATGTAATTTCACATGATGTGTTGTCAAAAACCCGTTTAATATTGTGTTATTATTTATTTTGAATTAGGAAAAAAACAACATGTTTTTAAGCATCAGTGGTAAATGTTTGTGGATGATAGCAGTTTATGCTTTGTTATATTATATACCAATTTCTCAGATTATATGTTATTTCACATGATGTGTTAGTAAAATGATGTGTTGTCAAAAGCCCGTTAAATGTTGTGTTATCATTCATTATGAATACGGTTAATATATTTGTTTGTTTAACCAGCAGTGTAAGATGTTAGTGAATGATAGTACCTAAGGTTAAGTTATATAACAAACCAACACATGCATTATCATTTGGTATGGAGAACCCAACATCGTGCTTTTAAGTTTATATCAATATTGTGGTTTTACAATCATATTGAAGTATTTAGTATCTTTCCTTGTGTCGCATTTAAATCGAATGAATTGTTATCAACTGAAGTAATCAAAACCACAGACTTACTCGAGAGTTTTGTCTTAATGCAAGACTCTAAACATGTCGGGATGTGATGACTCTGTTGGAATTAACAACAACTCATATAATTCTGAAATGTGGTAATTGTTTTTTTAAATATATGCAAGTCATACAAAAAATGTCTAGGTTACCTGGCGCGCAATTGTAACCTTGTAACCTTTGTTCGCTCAGGTGAGTTTTAATGGCTTTAATTATCTTCCCTGATAAACAATGGACAAAGAACAAGCAGGGGTTTAGTGTTAGATGCCACCTGTCAAAGACTTGTTCAGTTCTTTTCACACTCGTTTTATGCTTTAAATTAAATGTTACGATCGTCCTAGTACGAAAAACATAAAATTGACGTCATTATATTTTATTTATTTCAAAACGTCATTCCATCGATGTTTTTCTGATCGGACAGTCCTGTCAAATCTTAACTTATACGCGACAAAACAATTGTTCTACAAAGCTAAACAAATGAAACGACGTGTTTCTCAGTGTCATGAAAAAAACTTATAAACTACTCACAAACCTCCGAAATAATTATTGATGAAGTTGATGTAAAACTTCATATAAGCCAATGGACACTCGAGAGAATTTTTTACATGGCACTTGTACATCTCTTTAAAACAGGAAATTATTTGAACAATAACCCGTATATAAAGAGATACACGATAATGTTTTAGACAATTCGGTGCTAAGCATGGATTCTTTTTATTTTGTTGCCGTGGTAATAAGTTTATTTAGTGATAGTGCGTTTGGGTATGTATTAGTCATTCATATTTTGACATGTTTTTAATTGAATATTTTTGGTTTTAATTCATACCTAAATAAAAGTTATTGAAAAACTACAACATTATAAAATGGGGGAAATAAGACGTGTACATAAATTTAAACACATACTTATGAATTAATCAAATTAAGTAAGTAAAGGCGGAATACAAAAGACGATAGGGACTTTTAAAAGTCACGTATTCATGAACAAAAATATACAATTTCACGAAGTCACAATTTTAATTTCACGAATTAGTTGATGCATACATGATTTTATCTTGTTCATGAATTTACGATTTCAGCTTCTTAAATTCACGACTTTAACGTCATGCATTCGTAAATTCATCTTCTTGGCTTTAACTTCACAAACTTACTTTTTTAGCTCTACTATGTTTTTTGTAAATTTAAATAAAAGTTCATAAAACAACTAAATACATATCATTTTTAATATTGAATTTAATTCATGAAGAATAAAAATCGTTAATTCATGAGGTTTGAATTTGAGAAGGTTAGATTAATAAACGTTAATTCGATGAAGTTTAAATCGTGCATTTATTTACTAGTTGAAATTACGAGAATGTGGATTCGGAGTTGAAATCATGAGCTCATGAACTCAATGTGAAATAAAGGTGAATAGTGTATGTGCTTATTAGAGTTAAGCAGATAAAGTGTCCCTGAAAGTCTTTAAGCGTAAATCTGTTATTTATTTATTAGATAATATCTACTGCACATTTATGACTTTATTGTTGATAATTTAGCAGGTATTAAAGTTCATTTAAACTGTTTGTAAAATTATATTACATCATATTGAATGTATAAAGTTAATTATTTTCAGATCTTTTAATATGTAAACAGATGAGTTTTTTTGTTGTTGTTTTTTTGTATCCAGCACAAATATTGACTATTGTCTATAAACCTGTTTAAAATGTTTTAAAAAATCAGTTCTTTGTCCACTTTTGTTATTTTATTAGTTTGAGCATGGAATACAATAATTAGCATAAAAGTATTTTAAAAAATAAATAAAAAAGCGAATACAATTTAAAAAAAAAATGTATTGGTCATAAGGTATGCTAAGTAAAACAACATAATATGTGTACAAACTGTCTACGAAGTAAAAATAGATAGGACTGGATTGACAAAAACACCACCATGCCTACCGCTAGAAAGGTAGCGGCAGCAGCCACAACAACATCAATAACAACACAATCACCACCACCACCACCACCAACAACAACAACAAAAAAAAACATAAAAAAAAAACAAAAACAGAAACTCAATTAATTTAAGACATAACATGTTTTAAAAGATATTTTGCGCACAAATATCATTATTTACTATTTGTCAGGATTTTTGTTGTTGTATTGTTTCAATAAATGAAAAGTTAAACATAATATTATGCAACTAAACCAAGTCAAATAGTAACATTTGCATATACGTGTGTCTTTGAATCACAAGCTTTTAGAAAATAACAAATGGTTTAACTAATCCATCCAAAACCATTATTTCCCTCATCTTTTAAGATTATGTTAATTAATTATTAATGAAGTTTTTTTCCACTTAATATTACAAATATATTGTGTCTGTAGGCTATTACTTTAAATTGTTTATTGTGGAACCAACTACGCGATTGATAGTCAATGGCTTGTATGGTTTATACAGGGATGATTGATGAAGAGTATTATAATTCATATTGCTTGACTTTATCATGTTTATCTTAAGGTTATTGTTTTTGACATGACGTGACTGAATATATTTTTTATCGAGATTTGTGTATGTGTAACATTAAATGTGAGTTTCTTGCAAAATTTCTGATCATTCGCTGCATCTGTATTGCCAATAATATTTTTTTTTTTATGTTGACAGTCTATTTTTTGCTACAGAATGTGGTAAGGTTAACATAGTGTCTATGAAGTAAAAATATCTTTGATAGGCTAGAACTGGATTGACAAATAACACCATCATGCCTACCGCTAAAAAGGTAGCAGCAGCAGCCACAACAACATCAATAACAACACAATCACCACCACCACCACCAACACCACCACCACCAACAACAACAACAACAAAAAAACAAAACATAAAAAAACAACAGAAACTCAATTAATTTAAGACATAACATGTTTTAAAAGATATTTTGCGCACAAATATCATTATTTAGTATTTGTCAGGGTGTTTTTTTGTTGTATTTTTTCAATAAATGAAAAGTTATACATACTATTCTGCAACTAAACTAAGTCAAATAGTAACATTTGCCTATTCGTGTGTCTTTGAATCACAAGCTTTTACAAATTAACAAATGGTTTAACTAATCCATCCAAAACCATTATTTCCCTCATTTCTTAGGATTATGTTAATCAATTATTAATCAAGTATTTTGTTCCACTTAATATTACAAATATATTGTATCTATAAGCTATTACTTTAAATTGTTTATTGTGGAACAAACTACGCTATTAATAGTCTATGGCTTGCATGGTTTATACAGGGATGATTGATGAAGAGTATTATAATTCATATTGCTTGCCTTTATTTTAAGGTTATTGTTTTTGACATGACGAGACTGAATATATCAACCCGTGGAAAATATTGTAACAGTTATATAACAGTATTTCACGAAGGATGATCTTTTTACTGTCACTCACAAACCCATGTATTATTCATCTTATTACCCCGGACAATAACCGCGGTGATTTTTATGATGATTTTATTTTCTTTTCTTTAGAAAACAGACAATGTGACCAAATGTTATACTGTTTAAAAACAGTTTTATACTGTTGTAACAGCGCAAATTTCCTTGTACACTTTTATTAAAGATAGAAATAATTCCCAGTGGCCTATGGAAAATTAACATTACACAAAAAGAGAGGGGTAATACTATATAATAAAACAAAACATATTAATATTATTAAATTGTATGGAATAGAAAATATATGTTGTAAAATATTGTAATAAATTGTGGAGAAATAAAATATACTCGTGACGATGTGTTTACTATTTTGTGATCTTATTATAGCCCTAAATGCAGGAAATGCTAAGTATTTACTTTGGGAATCATATATATAATAAATTTTAAAGATTTGGACAGCATAAATGCCACAATATATGTTTTGCAATATAACCAGAGCCGCTCAACAATATAATATAATATATATATATATATATATATATATAATATATATATATATATATATATATATATATATATATATATATATATATATATAATAATTATATGTCGTATGGTCCTTTTCAAATGTATGAATGGTCTTTTATGCCTGTAAGGACATAAACATACGCCTTGATAAATAAATAAATAAACAAGACAACAAATTTCTGGCGCAAACCAATAGAAATATTTATATCAAAAGTGCATAATACAGATCCGAAATACATAAACGATCAATGGAAATATGCATGATAATGAAACATAATGAATAACAACAATTACCTGTAAGGACATAAAAATAACGCCCCTTGATAAATAAATAAATAAACAAGACAAACAATTTCTGGCGCAAACCAATAGAAATATTTATATCAAAGTGCGCATGCGTGAGATGGATTTTCCGGGAAGTTTTGTAAAAATGAGGCCCGGCATGCAAATTATGTCAGAATGAAATATGAGAAATTAGTTGTTATAATGAGATGATGAAATGGAATGATATAGGAATGATATGGGATAATGGAGTGTATATCGGACTGTAAACAGACAAATACAAGAGATATATATACAAATACAAGGACAAAATGATACATAAAAACGATATTCAAAAACACGAATATCGACCACATGACATACTTTCCCACTTTGGGAATGTCGCCCCGACATTCATAAAATATTAAAGAGGAAGAGCTTGAATCAGACATTGCAAGTAGTAAGCTTAGACCATAAAGTAACTAAACTACTAGGTACTACATAACTAAATCTAAATACTGAAGGCAATTACAACCTGTGAGTAAATATATAATACCCGGGCAAAATACCTTAAACTCAAGCATGTTCCACAAAAATACCGTATGCCGCGAATCGCGAAAAATTATATGTCACGCGGAAACAAAATTTTAATTTATCAGTAGAACTGTGAATTCATTGAAGAGGTGCACTCTCAACAATAAATCCTTTATTTTAAAGTACTGTAAAGTACATTTATAAAATTTTTCAAGGTAAAATATATGGTACATAGTATAAAACATAAAACGAAACACATCAGGTACTGAACAACGCCTAACTTCAAAGTTGAAAACACACCTAGACTATAAATCAAAAAAAAGCATTAATCTAATTTCCAGTTATCATTAAGCATCCATCCGGGTTTCTTTCTTGTACGTTTTCTGCCTCTGTAAATTGTTGTTGTTGTCCTTAGATAGATTTCTCAGTGCAGGAATAACATATTTAGAACCTGTTAATAGAATGAGATGTTTTATTTGGAACAGAATAAGTTTGAGTTGTTGACGTGGCATCTTGTTTGCTGTTTGATGTTCGCCTGTAAAAGAAGTTGACATACAATTGTTTAGAATCATGTATTGTGGCAGAATTGCTTTGTGAAACATTTGATGGACTTGATGTAAGTGAGGGATTTAATCTAACGGAGCTGTAATGGAAATATTCAGAGGAGGGATTGGAGAACGAGTTCATTGATCCGAATGTAAGTCAGAGGAAGCGGGCTTGTATAAGGACTCAGTTGTTTTACACAAAGGCATCCCCATAAACGGAAGTAAAAGGTTCCTGTGCAAAACCCTGGACCTTTCCTTGCTGTTCTCCTTCTTCACCTCATAGATGGGAATTCCAGAGGTGGGCTGGCTAAGAATGGTGTAAAACATCCTTCTCCCATCTATCGACAAGTTTGGATTTTCCCCGAACACTACATTTCGGACCAGTACTCGATCCCCGGGCTTCAATTCGGCTTCTCTCACACGGAGGTCATAGTACCTTTTATGTTTCTTGCCTTGTTTCTTGGCCTCTCGGGATGCAACAGAATATGCAAATTTGAGTCTGTTCTGGAGACCGGAGACGTAAGAATGGTCCTTGACAGGAGTTTTGTCTGGTTCGATGCCAAGAAACGCATCGATGGCAAGCCTAGGGTGGCGACCCAAACATGAGAAAGTGGGGGAGAATAACCAGTAGAAAATGGGAGTAGAGTTATAGGCGATGGACAAGAGCAGGAACATGAGACTTCCAATTGACCTTCTTGTCGTCTTCCAGGGTCCCCACATATTCAAGAGGGTTTCGTTAAAGCGCTCAGGCATCCCATTTCCCTGTGGATGATACGGAGTTGTCCTGGTCTTGTCAATATTGGCCAACTTGCACAACTCCCGGATAACTTCACTTTTCAAAATTTCGCCCTTGATCACTATGGAACCGACTTAGGAAAAACCATAGTGACAAACAAAATTTTCAAAGAGAAGTTTAGCGGTAGTATGTGCAGTTTGGTTCTTGCAGGATAGCCTGAGCAAAACGAGTAAAGTGATCAGTAATGATCAATATGTTTTCATAACCACCCCTGAGACATCTCCAGAGAAAGAAAATCCATACAGACAATTTCCATTGGATAACTCGACTGAATAGGATTAACTTAGCAGTCGTTTTATCCAATGACTTTCTCCGGAATACATCTGGGCAGTTTCGAACCCTGTGTTTCGATATACTGTTCTAACTGAGGCCAAAAGAAACGTGAACGGAACAAGGAAATCGTTCTTGTACAACCTTGATGTCCTGCCTCATCATGCAAACCCTGGAAAGCTAAATCAAGCATATGTTCAGGGAGAACAAGCTGAGTAACAGGATAACCATTTGAAGTACCTTTACGATAAAGAATTGAATCCTTAAAGTAAAGGTTGCTCCATTCCTTCAGAAACGATCGAACCTTGGCCGTTTCACGTGACTTTTGGCGTTCAGTTAACCTATGACCAATTTCAAAGAGTATTTCGGATCTGTATTTATGCACTTTGATATAAATATTTCTATTGGTTTGCGCCAGAAATTGTTGTCTTGTTTATTTATTTATTTATCAAGGCGTATGTTTATGTCCTTACAGGCATAAACAGACCATTCATACATTTGAAAAGGACCATACGACATTGGTGGCCAGTGTGGATTTTTATGTGTAGATGGTATTTTCATGGTACGAATTTATTTGGGACGAAACAACAAAAACAGACGGTGACGTAGGGAATTCCCGACTCCTGCCAATCAGAGCAGCTTTAATATTTTGTGTTTACTTCCGGTGACCGGGTACTTCTAAGGAATTTCATGAAAACAAACAAAAGTTCAACTAGTTAATTTTCTATATTTTAAAGAGCTCTAACATTTAATTAATTAAAGGTACCTATTCTTATTTATATATCAACGTTGGATCATTCACTTCTTCGGACCATTTAGACGACAACTATATATTTGTGGACTTAGAACTTTTGTAAACAAACAGTGTAAATTCATTCAACAGTTAAAATTATTCAGTGTTTATATATTTTTGATAAATGTCTTTTTCAATTTTATTAGTATCAAGTGCCATTTCATAGTTATATTGTAAAATGTAGATCTGGGTTGATTTTTTCATTTATCTGTATTGAGTGGTGTAAAATTTTGATCAAGATCTGCATGGGAAAATCAATTTGTTTTGAACCATAGATATACATGTATATTATTATTTGATTTTGTATATTTTAGGTTGAATTCCACAAAGCCTTGTACTTCAGGCTTCTGTGATATTGATTTTATCCTGTTGCTGGCAAGATTGATACAGTTCACAGACATGTAGACACAGCATTTAACTATCAGGTGGTTGGTGAGCTAACACTCTGTCTCTTCTATCTTTCATCTTGGTCTGAATAACTAGTATATTACACCTGTCCCTATTTGAAGTTAATTCCACCCAGTCTGGTATTGTCCATTTACTGTAATAAATCCTATATTACCCCAGATATTATATATCCAACAGCTCTGAATTATTTGCATCAGCCTATCCTGATAACTTATTGTAGCGTGATTTACTTACTTGTACCTATCTTTATTATTATTATTGATTAAAAAGCAGGACTTTGCTTGAAACCAGAATTTTTGCCTGAAGTAAGCATGTAGATTGAATAGTTTAGCATTTATTGTAGGAACATATCATTGTAGTTGACTTGTGAGTAAATATAAATAAAGTATACAAGTAGGTTTGAAATATTTATTCTTTAGTTAGAATAAATTGTTCAACCCGGGCAGTTAAAATCAATTATATTTAAAATTCTGTAAACTTTAAATAACATTTCATTTGAAATACTGCGACGGTATCATGTAGCCGGTAAATAGATTTGAAGTGAAATATTTATTCTTTAATTAGAATAAATTGTTCATTTTTAAATCCCGCTGATTTATATTTTTATACACAGTCTGTGAGAACCGACATTCAACTTCTTCTTCATTTTCGAATAGTGAAGTGTTTTTGTGTAAGTGGTAATATATTTTCTAAATATAGAATTATTCTATATTTACAAGAATTTACATATATACAAATAGCAAATCAATTGTTGCTACTGTATCACAGCTGAAAAATTGATAATTTGGGTTCTACTCATTTAGTCATTATAAAAAGTCTGTTTGATAGGTATATTATTTTTTTACTTTATTGAACTGAAAATTAAACATTTTGCATTGAAATAATTGTCTAAATCAGAAAGAAGAAAACTTTACACATTTATTATCCTGGTAAGCTTTGTGTGTACTTGTATTAGGTTGAGTCTGTGCCTGAGCAAGAAATTTATAGATAATCTATAACATGTAGTTTAGGTCTTTGGGATTTTTTTTCTGATATTGTATAGAGTACTGGACTGAACATTGTTTGCAATACAGAATTCCTGCATATAATTTTACAAGCCGTGTGTCTCTTGCAATTACCATAAATTAGTTGAAATTTATACACTTATATAGCAAGTAACTGAACAAGTGTCTGTGCATTTCACAATATAATTTTATAGACTTGTTACCTGTAACTTGACAAAAAAAAAAAAAAAAAAATCTCAGGGGTCTGTAATAAGTTATTTATTGAGTAAGTAAGCACTGAATATTATTCAGTTGAATTTAATACTGGCTTTATAATAGAGGACTGAATATTAGTGTTATTAGATCTATTGTTTTACAAACTTTGATCTAATTACTGACTGTATCTAGATACTAATATATTATTATTCAGTGACCTTGAAATTTTGTGTAATGTATAGTGCACTGTGTGGGTCATAATTTGAATAAAGTGATTAATTATTTTCAAGTCTTTGTGTTTTTTTTTCTTTTTGAAATAAATTGTTTTATTTCTATTGTTTGTTTTTTATTACATCTATATAGACCTAAACTGGTTACTGATGTAAATCTTTTTTTTTAGTGTATGGTGTACAATTTGGGCCATTTGAAATCCTGAATTTAAGTCACGTTCATTTTTTTTTGGTCCAATCCATTTTTTTTTGTTTTCTCATCATGGCGGATGTACAACTCAGTCCTTAGACTATTCAGATGCAGATCTAGAATTTTTTGCTAGACAGTTACAGAAATCTGGTAAGTTTCAAGTTAATGCAATGGCAAGTACACCTCATACAGTACACTCAAGTCATACATTTAATGTTACACCTACTCCTATACGGGAACATATCAGCAGAATGGGTACACATCAGGTTCACTTTCCCCCACACTGGCCACCAATGTCGTATGGTCCTTTTCAAATGTATGAATGGTCTGTTTATGCCTGTAAGGACATAAACATACGCCTTGATAAATAAATAAATAAACAAGACAACAATTTCTGGCGCAAACCAATAGAAATATTTATATCAAAGTGCATAAATACAGATCCGAAATACATAAACGATCAATGGAAATATGCATGATAATGAAACATAATGAATAACAACAATTACCTGTAAGGACATAAACATACGCCTTGATAAATAAATAAATAAACAAGACAACAATTTCTGGCGCAAACCAATAGAAATATTTATATCAAAGTGCGCATGCGTGAGATGGATTTTCCGGGAAGTTTGTAAAAACTGAGGCCCGGCATGCAAATTATGTCAGAATGAAATATGAGAAATTAGTTGTTATAATGAGATGATGAAATGGAATGATATAGGAATGATATGGGATAATGGAGTGTATATCGGACTGTAAACAGACAAATACAAGAGATATATATACAAATACAAGGACAAAATGATACATAAAAACGATATTCAGAAAAAACACGAATATCGACCACATGACATATATATATATATATCTATATATATATATATATATGTGTGTATTACCAACATCCGTTTATTATACACTTGTATAAACCTTTCAGAAGTTTTATACGAATTAATAATACAGCAAAACATTCTGTGAGAAAACAAAAAGTAATAAGTCTATAGATTGACAGCAATCGTCTGTCTTTAGTTTATATAAACGTCTCGATTTTCCAATGGAAAGCGGCGTAACTACCGTGCAGTATTGTAATATTGTTTTAAAATTCAAAATCTGTAGGTGTACCTCTAAAGCCAATAATGGCCGTATATGGTCATTGAACAGTTTATGCCTCATAATAAGTTTTTTATCAATGATCCCAATTTTAAATAGTAAATGATGTCGAATGTATGATAATGTTTGGAAAGGGTGACAAAATGTAAAGACAGAAGACTTCGATACAAAATAACAAAACACTATATCTGTATTAATTGCTGAAACTCAATGACGTTAATTTAAAGATGATTCAGCTGTATGTTCAATGAATAACATTTTGGAACCTGATAAAATGAGAAAAGAAACAACAAATGGGCTCTAAAACATTCCAAAAATGATTTTTGCTTACACCACAAATAGTGTTTTGCCAATTCATTATGCCATGAACTGTTAAAAATATTATCTTCACTCGGCCACACTGTTGCAAAATACTGCTTAATTTTACTTTAAATGTTTTCAGTTGTAAGATGTTTTATTTTATATTTGCAAACCC